>NC_057813.1:363176670-363197662 GCF_018294505.1 Triticum aestivum
CCACTCGCAGGTGTGGTTGGTAAGTAGTCTCACAAATCTAACGCCAAAAGACACATCTGTGGGTCTGCACATGGTCTACATTTGATCGGAAGCAAATGGGGGAGGGGGTTGATGTACTCCTTTCGGTTTTGTGTTACGGTATGGTGAGATGTCAGACCTAGCTATTTGGGGGCATGCGTTCATAGCGAGGATTCCCCTCCTGGCAATGATACGTCTCCAACGTATCTATAATTTTTGATTGTTCCATGCTATTATATAATATATCATTTTTGGGACTAACCTACTAACCTGAGGCCCAACCCATATTGCTGTTTTTTTTTGCCTATTTCAGTATTTCGAAGAAAAGGAATATCAAACGGAGTCCAAACGGAATGAAACCTTCGGGAGCATTATTTTTGGAACAAATCTGATCCGGAGAGCCTGGAGTGCAAGTCAAGAAAGCTCCGAGGGCCCCACGAGATAGGAGGGCACGCCCCCTGTCTCGTGGGCCCCTCGGGCGTCCACCAACGTACTTCTTCCTCCTATATATGTCCACGGACCCCGAAAACATCCAGGGGCACCACGAAACACAATTTCCACCGCCGTAACCTTCTGTATCTGCGAGATCCCATCTTGGAGCCTTCGTCGGCACTCTGTCGGAGGGGGAATCGATCATGGAGGGCTTCTACATCAACACCATAGCGTCTACGATGAGTTGTGAGTAGTTTACCACAGACCTACGGGTCCATAGTTATTAGCTAGATGGATTCTTCTCTCTTTTTGGATCTCAATACAATGTTCTCCCCCTCTCTTGTGGAGATCTATTCGATGTAATCCCTTTTTGTGGTGTGTTTGTCGAGATCCATGAATTGTGGGTTTATGATCAAGTTTATCTATGAATAATATTGGAATCTTCTCTGAATTCTTATATGTATGATTGAGTTATCTTTACATGTCTCTTTGAATTATCAGTTTGGTTTGGCCTACTAGATTGACCTTTCTTGCCATGGGAGAAGTGTTTAGCTTTGGGTTCAATCTTGCGGTGATCTTACCCAGTGACAGAAAGGGTTGTAAGACACGTATTGTATTGTTGCCATCGAGGATAACAAGATGGGTTTTATATCATATTGCATGTGTTTATCCCTCTACATCATGTGATCTTGCTTAAGGCGTTACTCTGTTCTTATGAACTTAATACTCTAGATGCAGGCAGGAGTCGGTTGATGTGTGGAGTAATAGTAGTAGATGCAGGAAGGAGTCGGTCTACTTGTTATGGACGTGATGCCTATATACATGATCATGCCTAGATAACGTCATAATTATTCGCTTTTCTATCAATTGCTCGACAGTAATTTGTTCACCCACCGTAATACTTATGCTATCTCGAGAGAAGCCTCTAGTGAAACCTATGGCCCCCGGGTCTATCTCTTATCATATTTGCTTTCAATCTACTTTTATTTGCATCTTTATTTTCTGCATATATATTATAAAATACCAAAAATATATTTATCTTATCATACTATCTCTATCAGATCTCACTTTCGTAAGTGACCGTGAAGGGATTGACAACCCCTTTATTGCGTTGGTTGCGAGTTCTCGGTTTGTTTGTGTAGGTGCGTGGGACTTTTGAGGAGCCTCCTACTGGATTGATACCTTGGTTCTCAAAACTGAGGGAAATACTTATGCTACACTTTGCTGCATCACCCTCTCCTCTTCGGGGAAAACCAAAGCTAGCTCAAGACATAGCAAGAAGGATTTCTGGCGCCGTTGCCGGGGAGGTCTTTGCTCAAGTCAAGACATACCAAGTACCCATCACAAACCCATCTCCCTCGTATTTACATTATTTGCCTCTCGTTTTCCTCTCCCCCCACTTCACCCTTGCCGTTTATTCGCCTTCTCCTTCCCAATATTCTCCTCTCTTTTCGCTTGCCGTTTTCCTGTTTGCTTGTGTGTTGGATTACTTGTCGCCATGGCACAAGATAATACCAAGTTGTGTGACTTCTCGAATACCAATAATAATGATTTCCTTTGTACTCCAATTGCTCCTCTTAATGATGTTGAGTCTTGTGAAATCAATGCTGCTTTACTGAATCTTGTTATGAAAGATCAATTCGCCGGCCTTCCTAGTGAAGATGCCGCTACTCATCTAAACAATTTTGTTGATTTGTGTGATATGCAAAAGAAGAAAGATACGGATAACAATATTGTCAAATTGAAGTTATTTCCGTTTTCACTTAGAGATCATGCTAAAATTTGGTTTTCGTCTTTGCCCAAAAATAGTATTGATTCTTGGAACAAGTGCAAAGATGCTTTTATCTCTAAGTATTTTCCTCCCGCTAAGATCATCACTCTTAGGAATGATATTATGAATTTTAAACAACTTGATCATGAGCATGTTGCCCAATCTTGGGAAAGAATGAAATTGATGCTTCGCAATTGCGCTACTCATGATTTTAATTTATGGATGATCATACAAAAATTTTATGCCGGTTTGAACTTTGCCTCTAGAAATCTCTTAGATTCGGCCGCGGGAGGCACGTTTATGAAAATTATGTTAGGAGATGCTACAAAATTGCTTGATAATATTATGGCTAATTATTCTCAATGGCACACCGAAAGATCTTCTAGTAAAAAAGTGCATGTTATAGAAGAAATCAATGTTTTGAGTGGAAAGATGGATGAACTTATGAAGATGTTTGCTACTAAAAATACTCCTCTTGATCCAAATGATATGCCTTTGTCTTCCTTGATTGAGAATAATAATGAATCTATGGATGTGAATTTTGTTGGTAGGAATAATTTTGGAAACAATGCGTATAGAGGAAATTTTAATGCTAGACCGTTCCCTAGTAATCCCTCTAATAGTTATGGAAATTCCTACAATAATTCTTATGGCAATTTTAATAATATGCCCTCTGATTTTGAGAATAGTGTGAAAGAATTTATGGTTCCTCAAAAGAATTTTAATGCCTTGCTTGAAGAAAAATTGCTCAAAGTTGATGATTTGGCTAGGAACGTTGATAGACTTTCGCTTGATGTTAATTCTCTTAAACTTGGATCTTCTTCTCCTAAGCATGATATCAATGATTCTCTCAAAGTAATGAGAATCTCCATTGACGAGTGCAAGGAAAGAACCACTAGATTGCGTGCTAAAAAAGAAAGCTTTATAAAAGCGTGCTCTTCTAGTTTCCGTGAAAATAATGATGAGGATCTTAAAGTTATTGATGCATCTCCGATTAGATCTATGCTTTGCAAGATGAATCTTGATGATTATGGGATTGATGATGAATCAACTTTGCCTAGAAGGCGTCCCAAAAATTCGGAGTGTTTAGATCGTGATGTTAAATTTGGTAAAAGAGAGATTGGAGAACCCTCAACTTCTAATACTGAACCTACTATCTCGGATTTCAAGGAATTTGATTATGATAATTGCTCTTTAAAAGGTTGTATTTCCTTGTTGCAATCCGTTGTTAATTCTCCTCATGCTTATAGTCAAAACAAAGCTTTTACCAAACATATCGTTGATGCCTTGTTGCAATATTATGATGAAAAACTGAATTTGGAAGTTTCTATACCTAGAAAACTTAATGATGAGTGGGAACCTACTATAAAGATTAGAATTAAAGATTATGAGTGTTTTGCTTTGTATGATTTGGGTGCTAGTGTTTCCACGATTCCAAAAACATTATGTGATATTTTAGGTTTCCATGATCTTGATGATTGCTCTTTAAATTTGCACCTTGCAGATTCCACCATTAAAAAGCCTATGGGAAGGATCAATGATGTTCTTATTGTTGCTAATAGAAATTTGGTGCCCGTAGATTTTATCGTTCTTGATATAGATTGCAATCTTTCTTGCCCTATTATTCTTGGTAGACCTTTCCTTAGAACGATTGGTGCGATTATTGATATGAAGGACGGGAACATTAGATTCCAATTTCCTCTAAAGAAAGGCATGGAGCACTTTTCAAGAAAGAAAGTCAAATTACCTTATGAATCTATCATGCGTGCTACTTATGAATCAAGTGCCAAAGATGGCACTAGTTAGATCTATCCTTGCTTTTATACCTAGCTAGGGGCGTTAAACGATAGCGCTAGTTGGGAGGCAACCCAATTTTTCTTTATGTTTTTTTGTTTTTGTTCCTGTTTAGTAATAAATCTTGCATCTACTTTCTGTTTAGATGTGTTTTTATCTTTTAATTAGTGTTTGTGCCAAGTAGAACCTATAGGATAAGCTACGATAATAGTTGATTTGATTCTGCTGAAAGACAGAAACTTTGCGATCACGAGAAAAAATTAAATAAATCACAGGAACGTGATTTTGCATTGATTCTTTTTGCTGCCGATCAATAGACAAATTGTCCAGTACGTCCTATTTTGGTAGGATTTTCAGAGTTCCAGAAGTTTGCGTTAGTTACAGATTGCTACAGACTATTCTGTTTTTGACAGATTCTGTTTTTCGTGTGTTGTTTGCTTATTTGAGTGCATCTATAGCTAATAAATTAGTTTATAAACCATAAGGAAGTTGGAATACAGTAGGTTTAACTCCAAAATAAATAAAGAATGAGTTCATTGCAGTACCTTATGTGGTGGTTTCGTTTTCTTTCACTAACGGAGCTTATAAGATTTCCTGTTAAGTTTTGTGTTGTGAAGTTTTCAAGTTTTAGGTAAAGCCTTTATGGACTATTGTAGGACCTTGAAGTATGTCTAGAGGGGGGGTGATTAGACTACTTGACCAATTAAAAACTTAACCTTTTCCCAATTTTAGAGTTTGGCAGATTTTAGCTATCTTAGGACAAGTCAAGCAATCATCACACAGTTCAAGCAAGCATGCAAAGAGTATATAGGCAGCGGAAATTAAAGCATGCAACTTGCAAGAAAGTAAAGGGAAGGGTTTGGAGGATTCAAACGCAGTTGGAGACACAAATGTTTTTGGCGTGGTTCCGATAGGTGGTGCTATCGTACATCCACGTTGATGGAGACTTCAACCCATGAAGGGTAACGGTTGCGCGAGTCCACGGAGGGCTCCACCCAAGAAGGGTCCACGAAGAAGCAACCTTGTCTATCCCACCATGGCCGTCGCCCACAAAGGACTTACCTCACTAGCGGTAGATCTCCACGAAGTAGGCGATCTCCTTGCCCTTACAAACTCCTTGGTTCAACTCCACAATCTTGTCGGAGGCTCCCAAGTGACACCTAGCCAATCTAGGAGACACAACTCTCCAAGAAGTAACAAATGGTGCATTGATGATGAACTCCTTGCTCTTGCGCTTACAATGATAGTCTCCCCAACACTCAACTCTCTCTCATAGGATTTGGATCTGGTGGAAAGAAGATTTGAGTGGAAAGAAACTTGGGGAAGGCTAGAGATCAAGATTCATATGGTAGGAATGTAATATCTTGGCCTCAACACATGAGTAGGTGGTTCTTTCACAGAAATGGTAAGTTGGAAGTGTAGGTTTAGTCTGATGGCTCTCTCCTTGAATGAAGAGGATGTGGAGGGGTATATATAGCCTCCACACAAAATCTAACCGTTACACACAATTTACCAAACTCGGTGGGACCGATTCAACAGACTCGGTCGGACCGATTTAGTAAACCTAGTGACCGTTAGTGATTTTCGGTGGGACTGACATGCAACTCGGTGAGACCGATTCGGTTAGGGTTAGGGCATAACGTAATCTCGGTAAGACCGATTACACAAACTCGGTGAGACCGATTTTGGTAATAAGCTTTCTAGAGAGTTGGTCAGGTAAACTCGGTGGGACCGATTTGCTCTTTTCGGTGAGACCGAAATGTTACAAAAGGGAAACGGAGAGTTTACATTGCAATCTCGGTGGGACCGATCGCTCACTTCGGTTTGACCGAAACGTTACGAAGGGAAACAAAGAGATTACAATCCCATCTCGGTGAGACCGAGATCCCTATCGATAGAACCGATTTGCCTAGGGTCTGTGGCAGTGGCTATGACATTTGAAATCGGCAGCGCTGGATAGGAAGAATCGGTGTGACCGATTTTGGCTTTGGGTTTAGGTCATTTGTGGATGTGAGAAAGTAGCTGAGGGTTTTGGAGCATATCACTAAGCACATGAAGCAAGAGGCTCATTAAGCAACACCTCATCCCTCCTTGATAGTATTGGCTTTTCCTATAGACTCAATGTGATCTTGGATCACTAAAATATAAAATGAAGAGTCTTGAGCTAATGAGCTTGAGCCAATCCTTTGTCATTAGTATTTTGAGGGATCCACTTTCATCATCCATGCCATGCCATTCATTGAGCTTTCCTAAAATATATGTCTTGGAATAGCATTAGCTCAATGAGCTATATGTTGTTATGAATTACCAAAACCACCTAGGGATAGTTGCACTTTCAATCTCCCCCTTTTTGGTAATTGATGACAACATATTGATCAAAGCTTCGACAAATGATAATAAGATTAAAAAAACATCATCGCTTTGAGAAGTATGTGATAAGCAAGAGCTCCCCCTAAATTTGTGCATAGTTTAAGATTTGCTTTGGACTGCAAATGCATAAGGAATTAGGCTCATGGGTTACTCTTCCATGTCACATACATCTTGGTGGAGCGCTCAAAATGATAAAGATTGAATACATGCACTCATCACCAAGCAAAGTGAATGATCACTATATCATCAAACATGCGTAAGTGTAGCTTATGATCAAACACATGATCATCAATGTCTCACAAGAATAGCATAGTATCTCAAGCAATCAAAAGCAAACAAGTTTAAAACCACCAAACCAAGAGAGAACAAAAGCAACACACTCTCTCTCTCTAAGCCTATGATCTATACATTTTTCTCCCCCTTTGGCAACAAGTTACCAAAAAGTTCACAGAAAATGCATAGTGCTAGATCGACTCTCAGGCTTGATCTTCAGTTGGTGGAGTAGAGATGGCTCCTTGGACGAAGGCTTCAGTTGATGTAGAGGGAGCTAGAGGAGTTGGTGCTGGAGCTGGTTGCACTGGAGCTGTAGGAGCTGTGGCTGGTGCAGATGATGTTGCTCTAGTGTCTGTCACTAGCATTGCAGCTGTCCTCTGAGCTCTAGGCACTCTGGCAAATACATTAGTGGTAGACTTGCCCTTCCTCTCCCGCATGTCATCCTGCAGCTGCTCCACAACTAACTGAATCTCAGTTACCTTGACATCAAGATCATAGAATTTTTGTTCCATGATTCTTTCCAAGCTTTC
The DNA here is from genome assembly GCF_018294505.1 of Triticum aestivum. NCBI lineage: Eukaryota > Viridiplantae > Streptophyta > Magnoliopsida > Poales > Poaceae > Triticum > Triticum aestivum. The sequence continues at coordinate 363,183,859 of NC_057813.1, forward strand.
CTGATTCTGAGTTAAGGTGGCCAATCCCTTCTCAATCCTCAGTGTTGATGCTATCAAGTAACCAAGCCGCTCCTGCTTGTTCTTCAAGAAATTCTCAGATGCCTCCTCTTGAGTTGGCATCTTGGCAGCCTTCTCCTTCCTTGCTTTCTTCTCTTGAGCTTGAACTAATGATGGATCATCCTCATTCATGACAACTTCATTGTCCTCAAAGTCTGGATAGAGAGGAAAATGTTCCCTATCCAATAGATATTTGCCTGTGCCCATATTTGAGTTAATCAACTCCTGAATCTGAGGGGCATATCCACAACTCCTCTTATGATCTGCTGCAGTCCTCTTAATAGTTTCTACTATAAGGCTCATGACCTTGAATTTCCGAGGCACATCAAACAAATGAAACATGTTGATTGCATGCCCTCTGATCATGTTGTGGTCCCCAGACTTAGGCAATAGAGTGTGCCTTAGGATCCAGTTGATTGTAGGCAGCCCTGACAGAAGAAAGTGGACTGATCCAAAAGAGAAAGTCTCTAGGGCTTTGTCTGGGATCTCCTTGTACATATGTGCCATGGTATTGTGTCCCATTTTCTTCTTGGCATATACATCCAGGTCATCATCATTTTCCTTTGGGGCATTTATCAGTTTTGCCCATTCCTCAACAGTTGACTGGTACCTTGTACCTTCAGACATCCAAACTATCCTTCCATTTGGGTAGAAGTGTGCTGTGGAGTAGAATTGCATAATGAGTTCATCATTCCAGTTGGTGAGCTTCTGCCCAACAAAATCTGCAACTCCACAAGCAACAAAACTGTCTTGAACTCCTGGATAGTGTTCTTCATTTTCCTTCATGTAGGTCCAGTCGACCCACCTCATATCACACACAATGGGCTTTTTGTCCAACAAGATTGTCTCATAGAAGTCCTGTTGTTCCTTTGTATGGAACCTGTAATCAAAAATAGTTCTTCTCCTTGTGGCATATGGATCTGCCATCCTCCATAGCCTCAACCCTGAATCTTTTCTGATGTTCATGTCCTCAGCTACAGGATGGGCATCATTATGGTCTGGTATCTTGGGCTTGAGCTTCCTCAGAACTTGTCCTTCTTCATCTTCCTCCTCAGCAACCTCAGGCACTAGGGCCTTGTTCTTCTCAGCAGCTGGAATACTCCTGGTATTCCTCTTTGGTGCAGACTTGGCCTTGGGGGCAGCTTTGGGTGCTTCCTTGGGCTTAGATGTTGCAGTCCCTGATCTAATTGCATCTCCCATAAGCTTTAGTGCCTTTGGTGCTGGTGCAGCAAGCTCTTCTTCTTCCATCATGGAAGGTTGCCCAACTACTCTGGCCATGGTCTTCTTGACCCTTTCCTTCCTTTTCTTTCCTTCAGCAGCTGACTCTTTGGGATCAGGATTTTCTGGCAGTTGAGTTGATGCTCTGGCTTTGGACATTGGTTGTCTCCGTGCAGGCCTTTTGATCTTCATGCCTAGCTTTACTGCAGTTGAACTAAGCACCTTCTTGTGCACTACCTTCTTGGAAGTAGCTTCATCCTCTTCAGCTCTATAATCCTCATCTTCAGAGTCTGAAGTTTTCTTCTTCCTTTGCCTGGTAGCAGCCTTAGGCAGGTTGCTAGGAGTGCTCCTGCTGCCTTCATATGAAGTGCCGGAGGGACTAGTGCCCTCACTCATTTGCATCTGCCCTTCTGACCTATTATGACTGTCACTCTGGTCTGACATGCTGCTAACTTTGACTGCTGACCCTGTGAAGAGTTATAGATGAGATGGAGTGGATGAGCATCACAAAATGCAGGGATTTTTGCAAAAGAATGATTCAAAAATTCAGTTTTAGTTTTCCACAGAAAGCATTTCGGATCAACCGATTTTCAAACTCGGTGATACCAAAGCAGTTTTGGAACCTAAACTGATGAACTCAGTAGGACCGAGTCACAGTTCGGTGGCACCGAGACTGCTAGGGTTTCACAAAGTTCTAAAATCAGTCACACCGATTAGCAATTCTCGGTCAGACCGAGAGTTACTATTGCAATGGCATAAGCCAAATCCGTGGGACCGAGTTTTTCAACTCGGTGGGTCCGAGATGGTTTCGGCGGAAACCTAACCCTAAATTTTCAAATCTCATCTAATCTACGGATTGCATTGACTGGATCGGAGAGTTTCAATCGTGGCAAGAATCGATAAGAACACAATGCGCTAGGAATCGGACGAGGATAGCACAGTGATCGAGTCCATACCCTAGCTTGGCGATGAACTCGCTACGGCGGCAACGGCGGGGTTGAATTCCATTGACGGTGGCGGAGACTAGCAACAGGAGGCAGCTGGCGACGAGGAGACGATCCGGAGACCTTGGAGGCAGAGTGAGCTATTGCGCGGGCGAAGGGGTTCGGAGAAATTTCCAAATTTTGCCCGTGACTATATATAGCTCGACCCTGTTGGTGTGACCGAGTGGAACAACTCGGTGGCACCGAGATGCATAATTGTGTTCAGTTACAGCAACTCGGTGTGACCGAAATGTTCAAATCGGTTGCACCGAGGTTGAAAACCTAGATCGACTTAGTGATCTTAGTAGGACCGAAATGGAGGAATCGGTCAGACCGAGAATCACAATGAAGTTTTGGAAGTTTTAGTCTATGACGAATCGGGGACTCCGAGTGCTCCTCACACAAAGTGGTTTGAATCTGACTTGATCAAATTTTGTGATGTAGCATGAATAGAGTTTGAGACGAGAAAAGCATAGATAGCTAGAGAAAGTTCTTAGGCATTCTTGTCCATCCACTTGGCCAAAAGAAGGAAGAACCAAACAATCAAAACAACAAGTGGATGTCCTTGAATGAGTAAAATATGCACCAACATGCTCACACAATAAGATGGCAAATGAAATATGTGGCTAAGCATGCACAACCAATTCTAGCATCTATCAAACAATTTGCGATGACTAGGTCATCTATATATGAGTATATTGACTTAGGAGTCAAATGATAACATTTGATCATAGGTCATACTCATCGTTTAAGCCCAAGTGGGGTTACCACTTTTACATAATGCATTGATGTGTTCACACCATTAGAGTTGCTTTGACTCAAGTCTTAGAGTTAAGCTCCCCCTAGATGTGAGATCCCCTTTTAGAGGGATGAACTAACCTTGGGTTTTGTCGATGATGACTTCATGTAGGTGTTGAAGATGTGGATGCTCAATGTTGATGTTGATCATTTGGAGCAATCCGTTGGAGTGAGTTGCACTTTCAACATACCTACATGGGTTAGTCCCACAAGGAACAAACAAGAATATCCATATACATAGAGTGATGCGCACACACAAGATGATGTCCATGAAAACATTAAGTTACCTTGTTCCTTGCCTTACCAACATGAGGGTTTGTGACTCCTTGAACTAGTGCAAGATGTGGAAGTTGATTGCACTTGTCCTTGCCATAATAATATGAGTGAAGAATGTTGGCGGAGTCACCCTCAAGAACTCTCTAGTTCTTCTTCTTCGGGATCCACATCATCTTGATGGGAATCCTTGGAGTTGTAGTTGTACTTGATGAAGTAGAACTTGACGTAGTCTTGGGAATCCACTTGACCGAGGCCTTGGGTGCTTCTTCAAATGCATCAATCTCTTCTTGAAGCTTGTCCTTGCCTTTATGGTCTTGTGGTGGAAGATCATCTTGAGCTTGTGTTCCCTTGAAGGAAGTAGGATCATACTTCTCTTGTTGAGGAATAAACTTCTTCTTGGGGTATTGATCTTCTTCCCACTCAACTCCATTGGCATTGAACTTTCGTTCAAAACCAACACCTTGATTCTTCCGGTGTCTTCCTTGATTGCATACAATTTCCTCGAATTGCTTACTCCCGGCAAGGCTCTTGTAAACACCTTTCTCTATAATTCCCTTCAATAAGCTATTTTCTTGCTCAAGTGTAACTTGGCTAAGAGAATCATTAGTGGAATAAAGAGAACTACTTGAAGCAACAATATTGGATTTAGCATTATTATTGTTACTACTAGAGGAAGTATCTTTCTTGTACTTGTTACTAGACTTGACTTGAGGCATGTAAGTAGATAGGAGTAAACACTTGGCAATGTAAGAAGAACTTTTCTTATGAAGATCATCATTGATTGCTTTTAAGAACTCATGCTCTTGCTCAAGATTGAGCTTTTCAAAGCGTAACTTCTCATGAGCCCTTAAAAGTTCTCGATGATTTTCAAAGATAGTTTCATGAGCCAACTTAAGAGTGTTTAGTTCTTTAGTTAGATGCTCAATCTTCTCCTTATCATTGTCATTCGTTTTATCTTGATTAGCATGATTAATTGACGTTTCCTCATAGTATTCATCACTAGAGTTGTCAACAAGTAAATCATCATCCACAAGCAAGTCATCTTCATCACTATTGAAATCAACATACTCAGGATGTGTTACCTTTGGACCTTTGGCCATGAAGCATCTTCCAATTCCTTCATTTGGTGAATCGAATATGTCATAGGAGTTGGTTGACACAAGTGCTAGACTGGCAACACCTTCATCTTGAGTATATTCGGAGTCGGAGTGATAGCTTCTCTCGGAGTGTTTGTCGGAGTCGAAGCCGGAAACCCATTCACCAACATGAGCTTGATGTCTTCGTTTTGTGTAGCTCCTTGATGACTTGTCCTTCCTTTCCGAATCTTTGCTTCTCCGTGAGGATCTTCGTTCATAACGATCATCTCTACTCCTCCTCTCTCTTGGTGGTGATTCTTCTCTTTTGCTTATTCTTTTTGGAAAATCTTCTCTTCTTTTGTAGGGTGCCGTACACTCATTGGAATAGTGTCCAGGCCTCCCACAATTGTAGCAATTGCGCTCTCGACTAGAAGATCTTTTGTCATGGTAAGACCTTGACTTGGAGCTTCTTCCTTTGCTTCTACTCTTGTAGAATTTGTTGAAGTTCTTCACCATTAAGCTCAATTCTTCATTGAAGGTTTGTTTCTCACTTGATGATGTGGGGGCTTCACTTGAGGCTTTGTAAGCACCACTTGACTTGTTGTGATCAATTCCTCCTTATCCTTGAGTGACATCTCATGAGCAACAATCCTTCCAATGACTTCCATTGGCTTGAGATCTTTGTAGTTTGGCATCATTTGGATCAATGTGCACACGGTATCATACTTTCCATCCAATGCTCTTAGGATCTTCTTGATGATGAATCTGTCGGTCATCTCTTCACTCCCTAAGCCGGCAATCTCATATGTAATAAGAGCAAGCCTTGAGTACATTTCAGCGACACCTTCACCATCCTTCATTTTGAACTTGTCAAGCTGACTTTGGAGCACATCCAACTTGGATTCCTTGACGGATTCGGTACCTTCGTGCATATCAATCAAAGTGTCCCAAATTTCCTTTGCATTCTTAAGACGGCTGATTTTGTTGAATTCTTTGGGGCACAAACCCTTGAAGATGATATCACAAGCTTGAGCGTTGTATTGCAACATCTTCAATTCTTCCGCATTAGCTTCACGGTTCGGCTCTCTCCCATCAAAGAATTCACCTTGCAAGCCAATACAAATAATAGCCCAAACGGCGGGGTTATGTCTGAGAATATGCATTTTCATCGTATGCTTCCAACTAGCAAAATTAGTACCATCAAAGTAAGGACCTCTACGGTGATAATTTCCCTCGCTAGACGCCATACTCTCCTAGGTTGTGAAACCAAGTCTATGACCACCAAAAGGTATGGAAATCAAAGCAAATGGAGACCAAAGCACTGATACCACTTGTAGGACCTTGAAGTATGTCTAGAGGGGGGGGGTGATTAGACTACTTGACCAATTAAAAACTTAACCTTTTCCCAATTTTAGAGTTTGGCAGATTTTAGCTATCTTAGGACAAGTCAAGCAATCATCACACAGTTCAAGAAAGCATGCAAAGAGTATATAGGCAGCGGAAATTAAATCATGCAACTTGCAAGAAAGTAAAGGGAAGGGTTTGGAGGATTCAAATGCAGTTGGAGACACGAATGTTTTTGGCGTGGTTCCGATAGGTGGTGCTATCGTACATCCACGTTGATGGAGACTTCAACCACGAAGGGTAATGGTTGCGCGAGTCCACGGAGGGCTCCATCCAAGAAGGGTCCACGAAGAAGCAGCCTTGTCTATCCCACCATGGACGTCACCCACGAAGGACTTGCCTCACTAGTGGTAGATCTTCATGAAGTAGGCGATCTCCTTGCCCTTACATACTCCTTGGTTCAACTCCACAATCTTGTCGGAGGCTCCCAAGTGACACCTAGCCAATCTAGGAGACACCACTCTCCAAGAAGTAACAAATGGTGCGTTGATGATGAATTCCTTGCTCTTGTGCTTCAAATGATAGTCTCCCCAACACTCAACTCTCTCTCATAGGATTTGGATCTGGTGGAAAGAAGATTTGAGTGGAAAGCAACTTGGGGAAGGCTATAGATCAAGATTCATATGGTAGGAATGGAATATCTTGGCCTCAACATAGGAGTAGGTGGTTCTTTCTCAGAAATGGTAGGTTGGAAGTGTAGGTTTAGTCTGATGGCTCTCTCCTTGAATGAAGAGGAGGTGGAGGGGTATATATAGCCTCGACACAAAATCTAACCATTACACACAATTTACCAAACTCAGTGGGACCGATTCAACAGACTCGGTCGGACCGATTTAGTAAACCTAGTGACCGTTAGTGATTTTCGGTGGGACTAACATGCAACTCGGTGAGACTGATTCGGTTAGGGTTAGGGCATAACGTAATCTCGGTAAGACCGACTACACAAACTCGGTGAGACCGATTTTGGTAATAAGCTTTCCAGAGAGTTGGTCAGGTAAACTCGGTGGGACCGATTTGCTCTTTTCGGTGAGACAGAAATGTTACAAAAGGGAAACGGAGAGTTTGCATTGCAATCTTGGTGGGACCGATCGCTCACTTCAGTTTGACCGAAACGTTACGAAGGGAAACAGAGAGATTACAATCTCATCTCGGTGAGACCGAGATCCCTATCGGTAGAACCGATTTGCCTAGGGTTTGTGGCAGTGGCTATGACATTTGAAATCGGTGGCGCCGGATGGGAAGAATCAGTGTGACCGATTTTGGCTTTGGGTTTAGGTCATTTGTGGATGTGAGAAAGTAGCTGAGGGTTTTGGAGCATATCACTAAGCACATGAATCAAGAGGCTCATTAAGCAACACCTCATCCCTCCTTGATAGTACTGGCTTTTCCTATAGACTCAATGTGATCTTGGATCACTGAAATATAAAATGAAGAGTCTTGAGCTAATGAGCTTGAGCCAATCCTTTGTCCTTAGTATTTTGAGGGATCCACTTTCATCATCCATGCCATGCCATTCATTGAGCTTTCCTAAAATATATGTTTTGGAATAGCATTAGCTCAATGAGCTATATGTTGTTATGAATTACCAAAACCACCTAGGGATAGTTGCACTTTCAACTATGGAATAAAGGGTGGCAAGAGCCAAAGCTTGGGGATGCCCATGGCACCCCAAGATATTCAAGAGTATCCAAAAGCCTAAGCTTGGGGATGCCCCGGGAAGGCATCCCCTCTTTCGTCTTCGTTCATCGGTAACTTTACTTGGAGCTATATTTTTATTCGAAACATGATATGTGTTTTGCTTGGAGCGTCGTGTATTATATTGGTCTTTGCTTGTTAGTTTACCACAATCATCCTTGCTGTACACACCTTTTGGGAGGAGCCTATTTGATTAGAATTTGCTAGAATACACTATGTGCTTCACTTATATCTTTTGAGCTTGTTAGTTTTTGCTCTACTGCTTCACTTATATCTTTTAGAGCACGATGGTGGTGTCTTAATTTTTGAAGAAATTGCTAGTCTCTCATGCTTCACTCATATCATTTTGAGAGTCTTTTAGAACAGCATGGTATTTGCTTTTGTTACAAAGTTGGTCCTAGAATGATGAGCATCCAAGTTGGGTATAATAAAAACTATCATAGGAAGTGAATTGGATGTTATGATCAACTTGATACTTGATAATTGTTTTGAGATATGGAGGTAGTAATATTAAAGTCATGCTAGTTGGGTGATTATGAATAATGCTTGTGTTGAAGTATGTGATTCCTGTAGCATGCACGTATGGTGAACCGCTTTGTGATGAAGTTGGAGCACAATTTTATTTATTGATTGTCTTCCTTATGAGTGGCAGTTGGGGACGAGCGATGGTCTTTTCCTACCAATCTATCCCCCTAGGAGCATGCGCATAGTGCTTTAATTTTTGATGACTTCTAAATTTTTGCAACAAGTATATGAGTTCTTTTGATTAATGTTGAGTCCATGGATTATACGCACCCTTTCACCCTTCCACCATTGCTAGCCTCTCTTGTGCCGCGCAACTTTCGCTGGTACCATACACCCACCATACTCCTTCCTCAAAACAGCCACCATACCTACCTATTATGGCATTTCCATAGCCATTCCGAGATATATTGCCATGCAACTTTCCACCGTTCCGTTCATATGACACACATTACTTTTGTCATATTGCTCTTTGCATGATCATGTAGTTGACATCATATTTGTGGCAAAGCCACCTACATAATTTTCATACATGTCGCTCTTGAGTCATTGCATATCCCAGTACACCGCCACAGGCATTCATATAGAGTCAGATTTTGTTCTAGCTTTGAGTTGTAAATCCATAAAAGTGTGATGATCTTCATTATTAGAGCATTGTCCTCGTGAGGAAAGGATGATGAAGGCTATGATTCCCCCACAAGTCGGGATGAGACTTCGGACTTTACAAAAAGAAAAAAAAAGAGAAAAAAAGAGAAAGGCCAAAAAAAAGAAAAAGGCCAAAGAAAGAAAAAAAGAAGAGAAAAACAAAAAGGAAAAAAAATAAAATGAGAGAAAAAGAGAGAAGGGACAATGCTACTATCTCTTTTTCCACACTTGTGCTTCAAAATAGCACCATGATCTTCATGATAGAGAGTCTCACATGTTGTCACTTTCATATACTAGTGGGAATTTTTCATTATAGAACTTGGCTTGTATATTCCAATGATGGGCTTCCTCAAAAGTGCCCTAGGTCTTCGTGAGCAAGCGAGTTGGATGCACACCCACTTAGTTTCTTTTGTTGAGCTTTCATATATTTATAGCTCTAGTGCATCCGTTGCATGGCAATCCCTACTCACTCACATTGATATCTATTAATGGCATCTCCATAGTCCGTTGATACGCCTAGTTGATGTGAGACTATCTTCTCCTTTTTGTCTTCTCCACAACCACCATTCTATTCCACATATAGTGCTATGTCCATGGCTCACGCTCATGTATTGCGTGAAAGTTGAAAGAGTTTGACATTATTAAAGAATGAAACAATTGGTTGGCTCATCATCTGGGTTGTGCATGATTAAATACTTTGTGTGATGAATATAGAGCAATAGCCAGACTATATGATTATGTAGGGATAACTTTATTTAGCCATGTTATTTTGAGAAGACATGATTACCTTGATTAGTATGCTTGAAGTATTACTATTTCATGTATATATTTATGAACTTTTATTTTGTATTATTTGGATCTGAACATTCATGCCACAACGAAAGAAAATTACATTATGAATTATGCTAGGTAGCATTCCACATCAAAAATTCTCTTTTTATCATTTACCTACTCGAGGACGAGCATGAATTAATCTTGGGGATGCTTGATACGTCTCCAATGTATCTATAATTTTTGATTGTTCCATGCTATTATATTACCCCTTTTGGATGTTTATGGGCTTTATTCTACACATTTATATCATTTTTGGGACTAACCTACTAACCGGAGGCCCAACCCATATTGCTGTTTTTTTTGCCTATTTCAGTATTTCGAAGAAAAGGAATATCAAACGGAGTCCAAACGGAATGAAACCTTCGGGAGCGTTATTTTTGGAACAAATCTGATCTGGAGGGCCTCGAGTGCAAGTCAAGAAAGCTCCAAGGGCCCCACGAGATAGGAGGGCGCGCCCCCTGTCTCGTGGGCCCCTCGGGCGTCCACTGACGTACTTCTTCCTCCTATATATGTCCACGGACCCCGAAAATATCCAGGGGCACCACGAAACACAATTTCCACCGCCGTAACCTTCTGTATCCGCGAGATCCCATCTTGGAGCCTTCGACAGCACTTTGCCGGAGGGGGAATCGATCACGGAGGTCTTCTACATCAACACCATAGCCTCTCCGATGAGTTGTGAGTAGTTTACCACAGACCTACGGGTCCATAGTTATTAGCTAGATGGCTTCTTCTCTATTTTTGGATCTCAATACAATGTTATCCCCCTCTCTTGTGGAGATCTATTCGATGTAATCTCTTCTTGCAGTGTGTTTGTCAAGATCCGATGAATTGTGGGTTTACGATCAAGTTTATCTATGAATAATATTGGAATCTTCTCTGAATTCTTTTATGTATGATTGAGTTATCTTTACAAGTCTCTTCGAATTATCAGTTTGGTTTGGCCTACTAGATTGATCTTTCTTGCCATGGGAGAAGTGTTTAGCTTTGGGTTCAATCTTGCGGTGATCTTACCCAGTGACAGAAAGGGTTGCAAGACACGTATTGTATTGTTGCCATCGAGGATAACAAGATGGGGTTTATATCATATTGCATGTGTTTATCCCTCTACATCATGTCATCTTGCTTAAGGCGTTACTCTGTTCTTATGAACTTAATACTCTAGATGCAGGCAGGAGTCGGTCGATGTGTGGAGTAATAGTAGTAGATGCAGGCAGGAGTCAGTCTACTTGTTATGGACGTGATGCCTATATACATGATCATGCCTAGATAACGTCATAATTATTCGCTTTTCTATCAATTCCTCGACAGTAATTTGTTCACCCACCATAATACTTATGCTATCTCGAGAGAAGCCTCTAGTGAAACCTATGGCCCCCGGGTCTATCTCTTATCATATTTGCTTTCAATCTACTTTTGTTTGCATCTTTATTTTCTGCATCTATATTGTAAAATACCAAAAATATATTTATCTTATCATACTATCTCTATCAGATCTCACTTTTGTAAGTGACCGTGAAGGGATTGACAACCCCTTTATTGCATTGGTTGCGAGTTCTCGGTTTGTTTGTGTAGGTGCGTGGGACTTTTGAGGAGACTCCTACTGGATTGATACCTTGGTTCTCAAAACTGAGGGAAATACTTATGCTACACTTTGCTGCATCACCCTCTCCTCTTCGGGGAAAACCAACGCTAGCTCAAGACGTAGCAGGCAACACGAAGTGTGTGTGTGTGTGTGTGTGTGCGTGTGTGTGTGTGTGTTTGGGGGGGGGGTGTGGCTAGCAATAATAACGTGCGCTTTGTGCGACAGGTGCTACATCGAAGTTGTGCATTGGGTATTTGAACATCAAACCACCCTTTTCATACATATATTTGGTCTGCATGCAAGTGTGTTCGTGTTCTGACCCTTTCCCGCGTTTTTTGGACAAATTTATAAACAACAGACAAGTCGGACGTGCCAACCGTTTGCGATTGGGTACAAAACAGACACGGTTCCCTAGGAATACCCATGTGACGCACCCCTGCCCCTGTCACCCACATGATCACAGTAGATTGGGATCCACGAGGCTCTCCCCTGTCGAAAATATCTACTCCCTCGCAATCTCGAAAATATCTACCCGCGTAGATGGTTTTTCTGTTTGATAGCACATGATTATTATGTCTGGACCTTGTGCGATGTCTGTTACTCCCGCTCTGCTTTAGTCAGTAGATCCAAATTTTCAGTAGCCCCGACATTTTACTCCCGCCTCCATCCCTCGCAATCTCAAACATAGCTGCTCGGCTAGAGTGTTTTTCTGTTTGATAGCACTCGATTATTATGGTTTAACCGTGTGTGATGTTCGTTACTCCCGCCCTGCTCTGCTTCAATCCTTTAATCCAAATATTTGGTAGCCCCACCATTTTACTCCCGCCTAGTAAAATTTCAATACCCGCGGCATCTCCTCAAAAACCACCTTGGACCCCCTCCACACCCCCCCAAATCCTTTGCTCACCCCAAATCCCCCGCTCACACACATACACACCACCCTTCCCTCGCTCCAAATCTAGCTAGGTCACCGCCGCCGCCTCCATCGTCAACCTCTACCGGTCTGGCCCTGCAGTTTACCCACCGATATACATACCTTCACCGCCCTGAGTTTCTTAGATGACGCCTGCGAAACGCCCCCATTCCCAGAGAACCCATACCCACCCCCACTCCAGAGCGTCGCAGCCTAAGCCCGACTACGCTTATCGGGAAGCTCGAGGAGCGAATGACCCAAAAGAGCTTTACCGTGGCCTCTTTACCTGACGTCGGCGAGGCGGCCACCGAGGAAGCTGACAACAATGACTGGACCTAGATTGAGCCTTTCAATCAGCGGGCTAGAGTATTCTGGCATGTCGCAAACGCCGGCTACGACATCGAGGTCGTCGACACCGATGGCTTGATCCGGGTTATGTCACAGGTTAAGTTGCCTTAGGGAGTCCTGGACTAAGGGGTCCTTGGTCCTCCGGTCTATTCAACATGGGCCAGACTGATGCGCTATAAATATAAAGGAAGAAGACCACCTCTCGTGTCTAGTTAGGACTCCTGTATGCGTGAACGGCAAGATTAAGTGTTAAGACATACTGTTTCCTTTCTTTGTAAACCAACTTTGTACAACCCTAGGCCCCTTCTGTGTCTATATAAACCAGAGGGCTTAGGCCAGAGACCGAATCATAACATTCATAGGCTAGACAATCTAGGGTTTAGCCATTACGATCTTGAGGTAGATCACCTCTTGTAACCCCCATACTCATCGAATACAATCAAGCATGACGTAGGGTTTTACCTCCTTTAAGAGGGCCCGAACCTGGGTAAACATCGTGTCCCTTTGTCCCTTGTTACCTGATGACCCACAAGTATAGGGGATCTATCGTAGTCCTTTTGATAAGTGAGAGTGTCGAACCCAACGAGGAGCAGAAGGAAATGACAAGCGGTTTTCAGTAAGGTATTCTCTGCAAGCACTAAAATTATAGGTAACAGGTAGTTTTGTGAAAAGATAATTTGTAACGGGTAACAAGCAATGAAAGTAAATAAAGTGCAGCAAGGTGGCCCAATCCTTTTTGTAGCAAAGGACAAGCCTGGACAATTTCTTATAATGAGAAAAGCGCTCCCGAGGACACATGGGAATTATCGTCAAGCTAGTTTTCATCACGCTCATATGATTCGCGTTCGGTACTTTGATAATTTGATATGTGGGTGGACCGGTGCTTGGGTACTGCCCTTACTTGGACAAGCATCCCACTTATGATTAACCCCTATTGCAAGCATCCACAACTACAAAAGAAGTATGAAGGTAAACCTAACCATAGAATGAAACTAATGGATCCAAATCATCCCCTTACGAAGCAACGCATAAACTAGGGTTTAAGCTTCTGTCACTCTAGCTACCCATCATCTACTTATTACTTCCCAATGCCTTCCTCTAGGCCCAAATAATGGTGAATTGTCATGTAGTCGACATTCACATAACACCACTAGAGGAGAGACAACATACATCTCATCAAAATATCGAACGAATACCGAATTCACATGACTACTAATAGCAAGACTACACCCATGTCCTCAGGAACAAACATAACTACTCACAAAGCATATTCATGTTCATGATCAGAGGAGTATTAATATGCATTAAGGATCTGAACATATGATCTTCCACCAAGTAAACCAATTAGCATCAACTACAAGGAGTAATCAACACTACTAGCAACCCACAGGTACCAATTTGTGGTTTTGTTACAAGATTGGATACATGAGATGAACTAGGGTTTTGAGAG